>NW_026057577.1:100187530-100223388 GCF_023721935.1 Panthera uncia | reverse complement strand
TAATATATTAATTATTATATATAATATAATATATTATATTATATAATTATTATATATAATATATTATATTATATAATTATTATATAATTATATAATATTTTATTAATTATTAATATATTATATTAATATATAATTATTATATATTATAATATATACACATATACATACATTTTTATTAATTATTAATATATTATATAATATATAATTATTATATATATTATATAATATATTATATAATATATGTTATATATATATTATATATATATATATACACACACACATACATACATACAATGGAATATTACTCAGTCATAAAAAAGAATGAAGTCTTGCTATTAGCAATGACACGGATGAAGCTAGAGAGCATTATGCTAAGTGAAATAGAGAAATACAAACACCATATGATTTCACTCATGTGGAATATAAGAAACAAAACACATGAATATAGAGGGGAAAAAAGAAAAAGGAAAACCAAGAAACAAAGAAGTATATAGAACAAAGGAATGGTTACCAGACTGGAGGCGGGTAGTGGAATGGGTGAAACGGAGGAGGGCACTTGTGATGAGCACCAGGTGTTGTATATACGTGTTGAATCACTAAGTTCTATACCTGAAACTAATATTACACTGAATTTAAATAAAAATTTAAATGCTTCTATGGCTGTAACTGCCATTTTTTAATTTGGATCTAGCATCTTCTACACCATTAATTTTCAAATTGACCATGTAAATCAATACTAAAAATGGAATTTGTTGTTACTTCTTTAATACAGATATTTAAGATTCACTTCAGACACAATGAGCCACTTTAGAGTCTCTGTATGCTATATGTTCTTGGTATATTCTTACTGAGGACTTGGTATTGTGTGTGCGTGCATGTGTGTGTAGACGTATATATGTAAATGTTATCTCAAGATTTTTCCTTTTCAAAAATTGTTCATTTATAGCATAGATGTAATGTTTGTTATATTCTTTGAAAAATATCCTTAATCATTTTGTTTACAGACATTTTATCTAAAACTTTTTGGCAGACTGTCCTTATTATCTTTTTATTTCCCCTCATACCACAACATCAACCTAATTTTCTTGTCATTTGTATTATTCTTCTCATGAATTCTTACCAGATTTTTAAGTTCTGAAAAGTATCAGTAATAAGTTAGCCACAGCCATTTTGAACTTCTGTATCTACAGTTTTTATTTTACTTTGATTCTTCTATAAGTGTTTTGCAGCTGTAGCCTGAGTTCTTATCTTACTCAAAGAAGGATTATTTCAGAGCTCTGTGAAAAAGAACTGTGCCATGCATTTCAAACAATTGAAGCTTCAAAGAATAGACTCTGGAGTACAGACTTCTAATGGCATCCTTTAGACAACTTTAACACCACACACGGCTACTAAGTAAGAATTTCCAAAACTCTGCCATTGGAAAGCAGAGGCATTCATGAGATTACTGACCCAATATCCAGTGAAGCAAGAATTAAGTAGGACTGAGTGAAATGATAAAAGATGGTGTTTTTTAAAATATATATATATATATATATATATATGTTAATAAATTTTTCAATATATGCATTATACATATATTGTATATGTTATACATCCATATACTATATATTTATACTGCAAATGTTTTACATATATATTACATATATACACACATACATATTATACATACAAACACAGAAAGCCTTTGTTTTTGAGCTATCTGTAAATCCTAAACATTTAATAATTTAATAAACTGCACTGGTTGGCTGAAATGAAACTTTCAAAAAATGGTACATTTTCATGGACACCCCAAAATTTAAAAACTGTATATCTATTCACTTTTCATGGCAGTATAGTTATTTCCATAGGTTCTTTAAAAATCTGTCCTCCTTTTTCCAGGACATATTGGAAATGTTGGTTATGTAACCAAAGACCTGCATAAAATGTAATGTTCAAGAATGATGCTCATATAACTGGGGTTGACCAACCACTTTTAAGGCACTTATGGAACCAATTCTTACAAAGCCTTCCCAGGAAAAGTGGTTTCTGGGTTTATAGGGTCCACCCCTATAGGAGGTAAGCAAGGTCACTTCCAGACAGGCTGGGGACCTTCGGATATTTTCAAGACCATTAAAAGAAAGGAACTTACTCAGGTATGTATACATTGTGGGTAAAACCTGGTGGAAAGAGTTTGTTGGGTTTGTCTTCCAACTTCAAATAAGGGACTAAAAAAACCCAGCCTGAGATTTGTTATGAAAACATCCAGCATAGCAAATTTAAGAAGGCCTCTTATGGTAAGTTAGCACTCTTTTTGCTCTTATGTAAATAACCAGGTCAAACCTAGTAAGACTAGTAGCTTTATTTTGTGATCAAATAAAATCATCTTTTTACAAGTTTTTTTTCATAATGGAAGAAACTATAGGGGAAAATCTATTCAGTGGAAATTATACACTGCTTGAAGCAAATCTTCCTCTGTTACCTGATTCTGTTTCTATGGGAGCTATTGTAAAGCTCTGTAAGATGCAAATTACTGATAGCAATGCAGAATAATTTTTCAGGAAGGAAAAGATGTCTTGGGTGCAGATGACAGGTACTCAAACAAAGAGAATCAGGAACGTTGATTTCTTCCCTGTCTTCAGAATTCAAGTCTTAGCCTCCCCATACTTCCAATATTCCTTTTTGTGATATGTGAGACTGTGTTCTTAGCTTTCCTGGAGCTCTGATGGGGGATGTTGCTTCCTGTTTAAGCCAGTTTAACTTTGTCTACCTGAAGCTGTATAGAGTTAAGAAATGTGGAGAAAAGGAGATGGAATTCGTGATCCAGGGCAGGGGATTAAACTTTATTTCTTTTTTAATTTCAAAAGATCTGAAGATTTTAATACTAATTGTCCTTTGGTATTTTTCTCTAGTGAGAAATTACGTATTTTGAATATAGTATGTAGTTTTAAAAATAGGATATTGGAACAGCTGCAAATAATAGAACCCAGGATGCTAGTGAGTGTGTAGCACCCCTGTCACTGTCCCTCCATGGCAGGGCGTCCTTTTTTATTTTTAAATGTTCATTTATTTTTGAGAGAGTGGGAATGTGAGCAGGAGAGGGACATAGAGGAAGAGAGAATCCTAAGCAAGCTCCGTGCTGTCAGTGCAGAGCCCAATATGGGGTTCTATCCCACAGCGAAATCATGACCTGAGCCGAAATGAAGAGTCAGACACTTAACCAACTGAGCCACGGAGGTAGGTGCCCCAGGGTCTCCTTTTCGAAGCCAGAGAAAAATCCAAATAGGAGCTGAATCTAGCACATATTTATGAATGAGCTACTCAGATACTTTAAACCTCGACCCCGAAGTGCAGCAGAGATAGAAGACACCATTCACCTATTAGAAGAAATAAATATACTGGAAGGGGAAATATTTTAGGTTTGTGAAAATAAGCACTACCCTTTTCACAGAATTGGCCAGCATAGCATGTTTTGATTACATGGCCTGAAATATTTCTTTGAAATAATTTTTTTCTCTGGGAAGGTAGAAGGATGAGGACTCACAGGAAGAGAGATTATAAGTAATACAGACCTTGGGGCGCCTGGGTGGCGCAGTCGGTTAAGCGTCCGACTTCAGCCAGGTCACGATCTCGCGGTCCGTGAGTTCGAGCCCGGCGTCAGGCTCTGGGCTGATGGCTCGGAGCCTGGAGCCTGTTTCCGATTCTGTGTCTCCCTCTCTCTCTGCCCCTCCCCCGTTCATGCTCTGTCTCTCTCTGTCCCCAAAATAAAATGAAAAACGTTGAAAAAAAAAAATAATAAGTAATACAGACCATAAGACACTGCCCAGGGCAGTAGCATGGGAAGCCTAAGGAACCTGACATCTGAGGCTCCTCTATGTGCCTTCCAGGGAAACCAGCTCTCTGAGAGGCATGGGAAGAGGATGCCTCAGACACAGTTGTTGGTTCTTCTTCAGTGTTTGCAGGAAGTCTGTACTTGTATCTGACCTGCTTCCTCCTCCTTCAGGTATTTCAGACCCTGAGAACTGGCCTTTGTTTCTCTGCTTTGCAGAAAAAGGAAGGAGATCTGCAATCACAGTAATATTTAGCTATTGCGTTCTTCCTATCACAGTAGTATTTAGCTATTGAATTCTTTCTAGACCTCAAGGACCTCTTGTGGGTTGACTGCCTTCCCTTGCATGAAGTCCACACCTTAGACCTAGCCTACTTTGTAGGGTCAGATTCATGACTGACATTGGTCCTGACCTTTAGTATCTCTACTATCACAAGAACAGACTAGTTGGATCCCAGCCTGGACTCTGCTTAGAAGCTAACCCCTGTTTCAAAGGAACCTGCTGATTTTCCTCTCTTCTGGGATAAATCTGTAAGTAATGGCTGTTGCCTCGGTTTACTTTTTTGAAGAGACTGTACCTACTGGGACAGAATCTGAAGTGTTTCTTTCTCAACATTCTTTCATTCTATCATTATTTCATCTGTCAAGGGTGGTCCCCAACCTTACATTTTCTGAATTCCATCCTGATTGAAAACATCTCTTCTTATTTTGAGTCCAAATTAGTGTCATGGTTCATGCTCATGCCACTTCAATGTGCCCTTCTCTTCTCCAGTCCTCCAGTTCAGTTGCAGTGTGCCAGATTTTGTCTTTGATGCAGGGAGTGAGGACTGAAAAATATATTTGTTTTGTGCCCCAGTTTGATGTGACTATGTGTCCATGGTCAGTATCAAAATGAGTGTATCTCAAAGATATCCGTCCTTTCCTATCCATATGTGTGGGTTAGCAATAGCACCAGGCAGGTTGGGTAGCATCTTTTTTGTAATCACTTCTTTATGATCTTGTTAATGGTTTGTTCCAAGGAACTGAGGAACCTTGGCTGTGGAGTCTGCTCCTGAAAAAATGGTGTCTGAGAGAAGAATGGCTACCTAATAAAAGGACCAAGACTGTGTATCTCTCATCTGATGCAGTCATATAGATCAAGGATCTTGATAGGTCCTTTTATTTCTTACACACAGAGCCATAGATTAGTTGGGTTCAACTTCACCCCTTTGAGTTCTTGGCTTTGATGTCACCATATTCAAGATCTTTGTAGACTGGAGTTTTTGCAGGAATTCTTGTTCATCTCCAGGTTTACACTGAGAATTTTCTCTGTTCTCAACTCCAGCTTTTTAAAGTAATCTGTTCTTTCCTTTAATCAGTCCAGACATAGAACTCAGTACCATCTTGAGGTTTACCAAAAAATAATCCACTTCCACAAAAAAAGCATGACTGAGAAGTATAACCTCTATTAAATATATATTAAGAGTGACAAAACAGTAAAGAGGTACTAGCACACCCCATGATAAATAGCTTAATTTCTCTTGGTAATTGTTTATCTTTCTTGTCCTTTTGAGCCGCTCTGCTGGGGGACTATCAACTCCCCTGTCTACCCATAGAGTGCCTACCCTGATGGTAATCTTTCTGCCAGGTCCCTATCACCCCAAACATTTGTGAATTCTCCCATACTTATACTAAGCATTCAGTACCTATCCTACTCCAACATGCATACCTAAACCCATCCTGATTTAGAGAGTGGGTGAGAAAGACCCCTCAGCAAAATTGAAATTCCTATGAGAGTACCTGGGATTACACAGAGTAGGACTTATAGTTGTGTTAAATTCTATCTATGGTCACTTCCACCATAAATGGTTGCTTGATTTTTCTCTTTTATTCTCTAACTTTGCCCAAACCACTATTGGCTTGCTAATATTTTAAAATAAATAATAAAATTGTTTTAGTTATATATGCATTCGCACATATCTGCATGCGACTCATACACAGAACACAGAGGTATTAATGACCGTTTCATTATTAAGACTACAAACTGCTGAAATCAAGCAGTGGCCTGGGACACAAAACTTTTCTACCCATCTGACAAGGTTTTATATCAGAGATGATTGTTCCTTCCCCCCCCCACACACACACACACCACATTCTTTTCTGTGACAAAATCTCCATAGCCACCCCAACTTCCTCACCTCCCCCAAAAAAACCTTTACACTTCAACTTGCTCCACGACCCCTTATCTCCCTCTATTGCTGGAGATCTTTCAGTTTGGAAAATTCCCATCACACATCCTAGCATTTCTGGTACTGTCAGTTATGTAAAATCTCAACATACAGATTTTGGGGTAGGATAGGGAGTTCAAGTCCCTCGTCTGGCACCTATAAGCTGTGGAAACTGGTGTAAGACATTTTATTTCTTTCATAATTAATTTTCTTATGTATAAGGAAATTAGTAAAAAAAAAAGCTATATAAAAAATCAATCTATGTAAAAAATATCTACACACAGATTCATACAGGCACATGATGAAGACTCCTGAAGAAGGAGGAGGAGGAGGAAAAACTAGCATTTATTTTAGAAAATATAATATAAAGCTACCATAGTTGAAGCAGCATGGAACCAAAAGAGGTCTAGACAGGAAATGAGGAACGAACCAGAAAGGAGTTCAGAAATCTGTTTAAATATCCATGGAAATTTTGTATCTGATTCCAGTCATTTTAAGCAATTGGGAATAAGTTGCAGTCAACATATTCTGTTGAGGAAAATGGGTAGCTGAGAAATGGTGATTCAGGGGAAGGATGAGTTAATGTTCAGGAACAGCTGGGTACTGACCTTCCTCTTCTCCCACAGGTAAGACCAGGCACCTGCCAACACAGAGCTTTCACAGGGAAACTGCCTGTTTCCATACATTTTCTTGGACTGATAATGAAAGCCACTCATGAAAGAGGGCTTTGTATAGCAATAACTCAGGTTTGCAGGCCCAGCAGGACCTGATGAAGTGAGCAGTAAATCATCCTAGCTGTTTATATCATTCAAGACTCTTAGGGACAAGGGAGACTCCTGTTGAGAAGCACTGTGTCTGCTTCTAATCTGGGAGGGAACCTCTTTTTTCAATGTTTGGTGAGTTTCTCTCATAATGTGATTTTTCTTCTCATTAGTCTATGAACCACTGAATACCTTAAGAACCCATCTTGACAGTACTAAATTAACTCTTTACCTCAGTTCTACTATGAAAATACCAATCAAATCAAAGATTTAAAGTTAAAAAACACAACAACACTGAAGAATTTTTTTTCACAATAATCCTACAGTGGCAAAGCTTTTCAAGAATGGATCAAAAACAATTTTCAAAAATGATAAGCTCAAGTATATGGGGAAAACATTTCTGTATTTGGGAAAATATATATATGTGTGTGTGTATGTGGAGATTATATATATCTTTATATATATCTATATCTATATGTGTATCTATATCTATATCTACATATATATATGTATATATATCTACATACATATATATATATATATATATATATATATACACACATAGATAGATATAGATAGAATCTCCACATACAAAAAAAGCCTAAAATTCTGGACAAACTCGGAGAATCTATTTCCTAACAATTTAAAGAGCTTATTTTCTCTATAAAGGACTCTTATAAAACAAAAATGTATATAAAATATTCAGTAGAAAAAAATGAATCAATGATAGGAATACAGCTCAAAGAAAAGTAATGCAAGTAATTTTAAACTTTTGACAAAAAACGTCCTTACTCATAAGAACTGCAAATTAAAGCCACAAGTTGCCATTTTTTAAACTGCATGATTGGCAAAGATAAAACAGTTCAGTAAGTCATCATATCAGTTAGGACAGAGAGGAAAAGGCAAACTCACCTTTGATTACTGTGAAGAATAAATGGTTTCAACTACCATGGAAGACAATTCCATGATATCTTTACAAAATTGAAATGCATATGCCCTCACAACCAACTCCATTCTTGGAAATGTATCTAAAATATTTACTAATGGGTGTATATTGAAGAAATTTCATCACAATATCTCAATGACGGAAAGGGATTGGAAATAACAAAAATATTCATCAGCAAAGATCTAGTTAAATAAGTCATGCATATTCATACAATGTCAAATGATCAAGTAGCTTAAAAAGAACTGAGCCATTTCAATGGTGTGATGCCACCACCTCCAAGATACATTAGAAGAACAATATAAAAAAAAACGTGTACGGTATGTTAACACGTGTGTTAGATGCTAAAGGCGACTTAATCTCTATGTTCTTATATATGCATAGACAACTTCTGGGAGTGAAAAAAAAAGTGGGAAAGTTAGTGATCAATGGATAATGGTACTAGGGGACAGGGAGCAGGTTGTGAGAAGAACTTGCGTTTACTGAATGGTGTTTTCAAATCACAAGTCATGAACATCTATTACTTTTTCAAAGAATGAATAATTTCAGAAAAAAATCTATAATAAACAATAGAATGATACATTGGTCATCTATGATAATTTAAGCATAGAAGATGTATGGGTGCTTTTTCCTCCATTTAAAAGTATATATACATTGAGGGGTGCCTGGGTAGCTCAGTCAGTTAAACGTCTCATTCTTGGTTTCAGCTCAAGTCGCTATCTCACAGTCCCTGGGTTTGAGACCTGTTAGGCTCTGGTATGACAGTGTGAAACCTGCTTGGGGTTCTCTCTCTCTCTCTCTCTCTCTCTCTGCCCTCCCCCACTCACTCACTTTCTCTCTCTCTCAAAATAAATAAATAAACTTTTATATATTAATATATTATGTATTATATATATTCAATATATTATATATATTCAAAATGTGTTTATTATGTGTGTGTGTAAATTTATGTCTCTGCTTAAAGAATAGTTTTTTAAGGTACTATTTTCTTATGTATTGATTTATCTTAGTAAATTACAATTCAGGCAGTCAAAATAATGTCATTAAATGAAACAAAAGTTTTGTTTCGAAGAAGAAAACGCTAAAGAATAACCAAGCTAACACCTATATTTAGATCTTAGCATATTTCATGAGTGTTTTATTAAAATGTTTTTCATTAAAATTGGTAAAAGGTTTGAATTTTTATCAGAGTTGCTTATTTTTGAAGAAAATAATGCTTAAATCTGAAAAATGACGAACTGCATGGTTATATTCTAGATTTTATACTTTTATTTAAGAAAAATGTGGTGAACACAAATTAACCCAATAATTAGAAATATCAAAAAATTATCCATTTTTTAATCTTTTTTATTTAGCTCATTTTATAAACATTTTGGCTACTTGAAGAATAAAATTATCCCTCTGAAAGTTATGATTATGATTTCAATGCTAGTTGCCTGTCTCAATTAGCAAAGACTTCTTGTGGATCTTTAATAGTGAGTTAACCAAATACATGGCATACTCAGTGGCCAAAACAATATCATTTAAACATACCTATATAAATTACCAGTTATTTTATTAAAAAATATTCAAGGATGATTATTATTAGCAGAGTTTAATGAAACTTATTTGACTTATTTAGTATCTAGCTCTACATCTTTGTGAGTTCTCTCTCATTCTCCCTTTGATTTTCCTCTTATTATAAATTCTCCTTTTCATAAGAGGAATCATGGTAATTAACTATGAGGAAAAGATAGGATTGGAAACTCAATCTGTAAATTTTTATCTGATGGTACTATTCATATTTTCTATCTATAGAGTACAGAATAATAAAGGTACAGCATTTGTATTTGTTACAAGAACATGTTGTGTGGATTTCTGGGAATCATGCATTTCTCTCCCCTTTGCTTTTTTATACTTAAAAAAAAGATTATGACAATGGAAGATAAGTATTTGCATAACATATTTAAAAACCTAGATCCTATGTGACCACTGATTATGTAAACATTTTCAGATCCCAAGATGATAATGTGAGGACAAACAGCTTATTTGGGAGCTGACCCTGCTAAGGTATTAACAGAAGATCAGGGAAGTGAGACAGAAAGGGAAGACCATCTACTAAGTATACATTTTCATGTCAAATAACTGGATGTTAACCCTACTGGGATGAAGCAGGGGGTCAGGATGGCACAGGTGTCTCAGGGTTATCTCACCAGGGGATTATTGGCTGAGCGTTGATTGTCTGGCATTTCAAGCCTGCAGAGACCTAGGGAGAGCACAGACTTGGACAGCCAGAGAGAATCCTCAGAGAGAAGTCAGAGCATTTGTACTTCACCTTGGTAATTCCTGAGAGGGGATGGGCAGGAAGCCTCAGGTCTGTCTTAAGTACGTTGGCAATTACTTAGAGTGATGGTGCATTTGATTATAACTTCCTGTGGTCCAAAGTTTCAAGTGGGTCTTCTCTCTCTACTGTCCTAACTTGGCCAATCCTGAGTGTCAGGAGCTGGTAAAGACTTTTAGACTGGGCTTGTCTAGAAGGGGAATGAAGCCAGCTGTAAAGCTAATGAACACCAGGTACACTATGGGTATAGTGTTCATTTATGGTTGCGTATGAAGAAGGTATTCTGCTTCTACAAACATATTAAGTTTTTCTTAGGAGATGCTGCTCCCCCATGCACACACTTTGAGTTCTCGTGCAGCAGGATAAGAACATGCCAGTTCAAGTCAGGACAGTTTAAATCAAGTCAGTTTAAATCTTACGATCTGGGCTAAGAATACAAGATCCCACTTTTTTGCTCCAGAAATAAAGTTGGAAAGATTTTGGCCCTGGTACCTCTGTCTGACATGTGATCAAGGGGAAGAGGCCCTCTCTGGGAAAGAGTCACCACAATGAAAGAGAGAGCTGGGCGCAAGAGAGAGAAATTAGATTCAGGAGCATTATTTAGGGGTGCAGGCCCTTTTACATCCACACCCAAAGGTCAACCCTGGGTGACTGGAACTTCCTAAAATAAATCAACCAGAGCAAAATTTGGGATTTTACATTTTGGTTTCTAAATGCAACATTAGGTTATTAGATTATTATAATATAGGAAATTAACATCCTATTGAAGGCATTTTCAACAATAGGCCAAGTCTTTAATAGAAACTAGTGTGACCTTGGGTAAAATCTTTGGCATCCTCAGTAGTAAACTGAAGTATTTCACTACAATGATATAGAGGGGTTGAGAAGGCTAAAAAAGCTAATAAATGTGAAGTCCTTTCTATGGCTCTTGGCACGTCTTGTTTTGATCTCCATGAAAGCTAGGATTTTATCTGTTATCTACTTTTTTAACAACTATAAATCCAGCACCAATTATACTGCTTGCACAGAAAAAGCCATCAACAAATAAGTATTGCACTAATGCATGGATGGAAGGAAGTAGAAATGATATTCAAAATACTGAGCAATTGTTATAGTACCATTATTGGATAGCACATACTGGATAGACATAAACAAATATAGCACTATTGGTAGGCATGCCTACTGAAAATGAGGAGGGATGAATAAGAAAACAAATATTAAAATGCAAATTATATGTAAATATTTCCTTATATACAGTATTTGGTACCTCCCACCAGTTTAAAGCTTTGGATATCTTTGGTTTTGCCTTCAGAGAAGCTTATATGTGGTGATATTGCCTACTGGTTACTATTTTATGAAAAAGAACATTACTAGAATACATTTCCTTGATTACAGGACTCTTTTATAGACTTCTTTACTCTTGAGAAAAGAATCGTGAATGTACATCCCTCCAATGCTTTCTCTTACAGGCAATGCCTGGCCTGTATTATATAATTCTGTTGCTAAAAGGATACTTTGAGATTATGTGCTGAATATATGGACAGCACTCGCATGGAAGTAACTTCATTTTAATGAAGTCTTAGAATACTACTGAGAATCAGAGAGCATAAGGTCAGGCCTTATGTCACATGGAAAGATGAGAGTACAGCCAGAATGCAAACCCAGATCTTCTTATCCTTAGTTCTTTAAAACATGCAAAGCCTAGGTCTGCCATCTGACAGAATCCAACAGGAAAACTGAAAACCATATTTTGATCAGGTAATCTATTCAAGAATTCAAGAATATACTTGTCAAGTTGCATGCTATTTTTTATCATCTCATTTTTCTAGGGTAACTTTCCCATAGTCTCCAACTACTCCAGGAATACCTCTCCTTTTTAGCTCCTCTTGATAGGTCCTCAGAAAATAGGAACTGATTTAAATATACATTCATTACCTCCCTGAACAGACATTTGTTTAGAGCCTTTTGCTTTCAAGCATAAGCTACTGGACTCAAACCTATTTAAGTAAAACATAGAGTACCCTAAATCCCCTGCACCAAAAATAAAATTGTAGTATTTAGCATTCCTCTTAGCCAAAGTCAATGGGATATTTCACATTTGAATCAATTGGTGATTCAAATGGTCTATTCCTAGAATAAACACTGTTTTTTCCATGGTAGGCCGTTGATAGAGCGGAGCTGAATCGTATTTGACATTCATTGGATTTGGCAGCTGCCATCTCTATTTAATCAGTTACTCATAAGCATTCTTCATTTGTCATTATTGTTTCTACATCACAAACAAGTCAAAGATCAGCAATTATTCGGTACTTTGGGTTTCAATCAAAATAAACCCAACAGAGTATATCAGTCACATCCCATCCCACAATCTTCCATTTCATTGTAATTTCAACAATAATTGCTCCAATATAGTGGATGAGATCCTCTGAGATAATTTTCCTTTCTTATTTATCAACAATCACAAAAAACTACATTTTAGTGAACCATTCATCTTCAATTTGTGATTTTCCCCCCTTTGTGTACAAAGTAATTGAGTAGGAGTCAGGAATAAAAGGTAAGCATTCTAGTTAAAAGAACAAGTTCTCTAATTGATTTTCTACTTCATCTCATAAAATCCCTTTGTTTTCTATAACTATCCCTTTCTTGAAAGTGTCAAAAAGGAAATGACCTTTGCAGTATTTTAAACTAAAATATGTATCATAGTATTACAATTATTTTATAAAAGGTCAGAAAATATTTCCCAATGTAAAGACTGTTGTTCCAGAAAGCAACATAATTTTTTTAATTATACTACTTAAAATCAATGAATGTGAATAAAAATTTATGTAATTATGTATGTGTGTGTGTGTGTATATATATATATATATTACACATGTACACACACACACACACACATATTTCATATGTACAAAATGTTCTTTTTTTCTGAAACATGACCTGCTGTGTATTTTAAATAACTGAAAAACACCTAAATTCCTCAAGGGTATTTATTGTCTATGTCCTCTATTTTATGTTTGTATTCTTTCTCTAGCAAACATACTGTAGGCAAGGAATACAAGGGAGGTACATCATACACACATAGGAATATCAATACAAGGGAGGTATTCAATAATTGCTTACTAACTGCGTATGATGAACTAAACTTTAAAGGCTCTAGAGAACACAAACTACTTAATTGTGATAATATTTACAGTCTTACATTATAATGTTAATATAGAATAGCTTAATGTTTATATTAAATAATATATATATCAATAATAAAATACTGTATGTTATACAGTAGATTATAAATAGTAATACTATAAGACACAATATAAAATCCAAAGTTCTAAGTACTGGGATAATACTCAGAAACTGTCGAAAGAGGGGTGACTGAATAGCTCAGTCACTGAAGCATCCAACTCTTGATTTTGGTTCAGGTCAATGATCTCGTGGTTCATGGGTTCTAGCCCCACATTGGGTTCCGCACTGACAGTGTGGAGCCTGCTTCAGATTCTCTCTCTCTCCCCCTATCTCTACCCCTCCCCTGCTCATGCTCTCTCTCTCTCTCAAAATAAATAAATAAACTTAAAAAAAAAGAAATTGTCAAAATATATTTTTGCTCATCCATATGTATAGTTTCTTTAAAAATAGTTTAAAAACTGCTGAGTATGTAGAAATAACTTAGTTACTTCTGAAACAAAATCATAAAATGTTTATTTTCTACAGATCATAGGAAGAGGAGCATGGCATTACTACATTATGGACTTTTAGGGAAATAAAATATATCTCCAAGATCCCATGCCAAAACTCCCTGTTATGTAAATTATTTCCCTAGTAACTAAGTTATTAAAGATGTAAGTGCTTTGGCCCATATATCTGGGCTTTCAAGGGAGAAACAAGTATGTGAAATGCGGCAGAACAACAGGGGTAATTCCAACCATTAGAGCATCAGAAATCTATTTGTGTGAGAGATATGCATTAAATGGTAAAAGTACCTGACCTAGTACTTAGATACTTTTACTGGCAAGTAACATAAACCAACTCTGGAAGCTGTAAGCAAATGGATGACTATCTACTTAAACAATACTATGAGTTTATAGAGCATTGGGAGTTTGGAGACCCAGGCTTAGCAAAATAAAGACACATGTTAAGGTAGATGGCTACTAAAAACACAGACTTTTTCTTTTTGAAAGGAAAGGTTTAGGCACCACTGTGGTAACTGACACAGCGAATGTCTCCTAAAAGTATTCTACCACATCATTTAACCAACATTAAAAATTCTAGACAGGAGTATCCAATAAGCTAAACTAACTCAAAGCTAAGTTAAATCTAAGCTATGCCCTAGGGCTTAGGTTGGAGAGAGGGAGGATCTTATTACTCAAGCTTCAGTTCTAGAATGTAAAGTATAACCTCTCACCGAAGCTATGTGAAATGTAGAATTATTCTTTGATAGGAAGAAGGGGTGTATACAGATTTTTTAAAAAAGCAAATATTCACTACACTTATCTATGACAGTAAGAAAACAGTTCCTCCATTCTAAACATGGGTCATTTCATAATAATCTTATGAAGTTATGGCATTCACTCATTCATTCATTTAACTTGTGTATTATCCCTCCCAATGATTAAAATATAGATCCCATAAGAACTGGGATTTGGGGCACCTGCCTGGCTCAGTTGGTTAAGCCTTGGACTCCTGGTATCAGCTCAGGTCATGACCTCCTGTGACATGGAGTCCCTGCTCTGCATTGAGCATGGAACCTGTTTGGGATTCTCTCAATCTCTCTGCCTCTACTCTGCTCACACTCCCTCCCTCTCAAAATAAATAAACATTAAAAAAAAGAAGAAGAAGAAGAACTGGGATTTGCCTCTGTTCAATGCTTTATCCCTGATCTAGGCAAAGTATTGGTAATCATCACATCAATAAATATTTGTTGAATGAATGGACAAAGAAAAGGACACTATAATGAGTGGAAAGCAGTACTTTCCCCAGTGTCTTTGCCCAAATGAATCTTTTTGAGTCCCTTATGACACAACTTTGAGGTCTATTTGCTATTTCAAAAATGTGTTATCACATAAAAGCCTTGACTAAAGGGAAGATGAGAAGCTTTCCACTGTCTTTTAGAGATTTAGCAGTTTTATCCCTACATCCCTTGTAGAATGCAATCTTTGACCTACTTCCTGTGATGGACAGTGTGCTGGAGTTCATAATGAACTTGTGAGGACAATGAATCACATGTGAAGCAGCTGCTTCTGCTTGGTCCCTCTGAAATCATTTCAAGCTTCAAAAAGACCTATTCTAAATTCCAATGGAATTTTGAATATAAATGTAAACTGGACTATACTGGGTAGTTTCAAATATATAATTCAAGAGGAAGAGTCAAAGAAAACAACAAAGATTCAAAATAAGTGGTTTTAATTTTTATTATTAAAAATGTAGGAAAGGTATTGAGTATTTCTTTGTTTTTCTGTGGGTAGATGTGGGAAGATAACTCCACATCAAGACTTCGGATCAGTGTCCAATAATTCTGCATGATGCCTTCTGTTTAAAACCTTCTGGTTCTCTAACACCCAAGTCTAGGTACATGTCTTACCTGAACTTTCAAGATGTCTTCCCTTTGATGCTTTCATTACACCCTATTTTTTAAATTTTTTAATGTTTATTTTTAGAGAGAGAGAGAGAGAGAGGGAAGGAGGGAGGGAAAGAGAGAGGAGAGGGGGAGAATGAACACAGGGAAGGAGCAGAGATAGGGAGAAAGACAATCTGACGCAGGCTCCAGGCTCTGAGCTGTCAGCACAGAGTCGAACGTGGTGCTTGAACTCACAAACCACAAGATCATGACCTGAGCCAAAGTCGGAGGCTCAACCAACTGAGCCACCCAGGTGCCCTCCTTATACCCTATTTTAGTTTAAAATTTACCACATGTTTTTATGTTTAGTTTATTTATCTATATATTCTTACTCAAATGTTATGCCAAACATAGACTATGTTATCAATATCATCTTATTGATCATGTGTCCCTAGAACCTAGCTCAGCATTGTGCAGCACACAGAGCTTCATACATTTTCCTTGAAAAATTAATTCATCTAGGGTGAATGTAGTTCTATAACTTACTAAAAATCAATGATAAATCTGATTTCTCAGTTAAATGAAGAAAGGTAGCATGTTAAAATAGCAAAACAATTTATATCCCTGAACATGGAATGAAATTCCTTTTTATTTGATAAATAGTACATATTTGCAAATTTAAAAAAGAATCAGTGATATATAATTAACCAGCAAGGACCATTTCCTGAAAATGAGAATAAAGTATAGAGACAATAATATAATTATCACTTTTCCTCTCTTAAAAGGTTAATAGTGAAGGGGAACTAAGAGTGTAGTCAAGCAACCAGAATAAAAGAAGAGGAAGAAGAGGAAGAAGGAGGAGGAGGAGGAGGAGAAAGAGAAGAAAATAAAGAAAAAAGAAAAAAGAGGGAGATAAAACTGCTGAAAAAAATAAAGTTTCTCATCTTTACAGTCTGCCTGGGATTACTTAGGGGAAAAAAAACCGTCACCTTGGTGGCTAGTCAGTTAGTGTCCTACTCTTGGTTTAGGCTCAGGTTATGATCTCAGTTTCATGGGTTCAAGCCCCACATGAGGCTCTGTGCTGACAGTGCAGAGCCAGCTTGGGATTCTCCCTCTCTTTCTCTCTTTGCCCCTCCATTGCTCGTGTTGTCTCTGTCTCTCTCTAAATAAATAAACTTAAGGAAAAAAAAAAAAAGAAAAAGAATGATTAAAGACTAAAACTCCCAATGACATGTTGTTTATGCCATAGTGCTTTTAATTGCATTCAATGGAGATTTCAGAATTCCCTTGAAAATAAACTCTGCTCATCTCAAGGTTCTTGGGTTTTCCAGATGCCTCTGGACATCCCGTAGTTTCTGCAAAACTTTTGGCCATTAGTAATTTCCAAATTTCATAGACTTTACCAGCAGGAAGAATGAGAAAAGAGTTCCTTTCATATTTATAGATAATAGCTTTAGCTGTAATAGGGCCCTTTTCGCAGATGGCATGGAGTAAAGTTTTGCTAGATGCTATAAAAAAGAAAAATCCTCTAAGTTTTCACTTCTTTCTAAGAGGCACTTGCTTGAAAACAAAGGCAATCAATTCTTCCCCAAAGATTCAGTCAGAGGGCAAAACTCTTACATGCAAAAAAAAAAAAAATAGGCCTCATAAACATTCAGTGTACCACACATATTCAACATAATGCAAAGTGTTGAATCATCCTCTAAAATATTATTTTTAATTAATAAATATAAAGAAGAAACAATATTCATAATGAGTCTTCACGTAGGTTTTGTATGTAATCATTGCCGAATGCTTGGGAAAATATTCTTTGCAATCATAGTAGTCCCTGAACATGGTATGTATTCTTTGTCAAAAGATATATTAAACAAAAGTATATAGCTGAAAAGTGATCATTTCCTTTAACCCCAGCCCCCAATGCCCTAGGTCCCGTAGTAAGGACAGCATTTCTTAGAGTTCCCTTCCACTCTTTGATGGACTTGAGGATGAAGGAAAACTAAACTACTATTGTTTTCATCTATTGAGATTTTGAAGTTGTTGATTTCCAAAGCATTCTCTAGCCTATTTTTTAGTCAAAGGACTAAAATTAATTCTTTCCTTGTTTTAATTTTTTAACATTTATTTAGTTTTGAGAGAGAGAGAGACAAAGTGCGAGTGGGGGAGGAGCAGAGAGAGAGGAAGACATAGAATCTGAAGCAAGTTCCAGGCTCTGAGCTGTCAGCACAAGCCTGATGCAGGGCTTGATCCCACAAATTATGTGATCACGACTTGAGCCGAAGTTGGATGCTTAACCAACTGAGCCACCCAGGTGCCCCGATTATTCTTGTGTATTACTCATATTCATATATTTTTTATAACTTCTTTTTTGTAACTTGGAAAGTCTATTGACATTAGCTCATGTTAATCCACTAATTCTTTTTAACTGATGCATAATATTTTACAGTATTTATGTAACATCATTCATATGTCAAATTGGTTGAAAGAATAAGTGTAGCAGAAAACTCCAGATGGACTTGAGTTTCCATAAGGAATAAAAGTGAGTGAAGAGAGCAGAAATAATAACCATGGTGAATTGAGAAACAATCCAAGGATAAAATAAAGATCGAAAGGGGAACAGGCAAGAGATAGAAGTTTCCTAAAATGTAAATTACTAAGAAAGAAAGAGATACAGACAGAATTACTAACCACTGTCATCTTTCTCACATTTATATTTATTATAGAACCAAGAATAGTACCTGATACATCACCCATTTAGATATTATAAAAATAACTCTTACCACTTATTGGAAATGTAATATGTGGCAGGCATTGTACTGTGTGTCCAGTACTTGTACTAAACTGTGAAAACTTCTCTTTAGCAAGTTTACATTTGCTTTATTACTTAGTGAACACTTTCTAGCTTCCCCTTTCTTTTGCAACCACATATAATCCATCAGTAAGCTCTATGGTCTCTTCTTTCAGAATATAACTCATTTCTCATCACTTTTCCAGCTCCCTTCTAGTCCATGCCACTTAATTTTTAGGAAATATAGAATAAGTTAACATAAGAAATTTCTGACTAGTTTCCCTTCTCCCACACTTTCCCCCATCCAGCAACAAAATGTTTTCAGCAGTAAATTAGATGTCACCCCTCTTACTCAAAAACTTCTAATAGAACAATAAAGCTTAAGTCGTGGCTTACAAAACCAACTATTTCCCCAACCTCAATTCCTCACCCAGCTCACTTAGTTCCAGTACACTGGCTTCTTGTTTTGACTCAAAGCACCATGTTCATTCCTCCTCAGGACTCCTTCACTTTCTGGCTCCCATCTGCTTTGAATGATCCTTTCCCAGAGCTTTCCACAGCAACTCCCTCACTTCATCTAATCTTGATCAAAGGCAATTCCTTAGGGAGAATCTGACTACTTTGTTTAAAATAACCTCATCAGATAAATAGTTCACAACATTATAGTTTTCTTCCTAGAATTAATCACTGTTATTTATTAATAATGGATTTTATTTTGTGGTGCCTGGGTGGCTTAGTCGGTTAAGTGTCTGACTTTGGCTCAGGTCATGATCTCGCAGTTCTCATGGGTTCGAGCCCTGCATCAGGCTCTGTGCTGACAGCTCAGAGCCTGAAGCCTGCTTCAGATTCCGTGTCTCCCCCTCTCTCTGCCCCTCCCCCACTTGTGCTGTCTCTCTCAAAAATAAATAAATGTAAAAAAAAATAATGGATTTTATTTTTTTTTTTTATTATCCACCTGCCCTGTTGGAATATAAGTTGCATGATGGCAGAAATTTCATCTGACCTGCTCTGTATCTTAAGGACCTAATAGCAATGTTTGGTGAATAGGGGTCCCCTAAATATTCATGGGATAAATATTGATTAATAATGCTTATTTAAGGAGGTCTGTTTTTGCTTTTAAGCTTGGGATATTATCAGTTCCCTTTTTGTTGAGTGTGCTTTACTATATACCATCTGAGCTTAGCAGAAACCCAACTAAAGCTAGATATTTTGTATGTATACAAGCTGAAATTAAGATTAGTGTAGCTTCCTTCACAATAATTCATTAATACTATCAGTGTAACTGTTTAAGTTATAAAAGCTCAACCTAGCTTCTGCTAGCAATTGAGAAATGTAGTGTAATATTTTCTTTCCTGAGTCCACTAGTTCTTTACAAATCATCCAAGAATTATGTACTCTTGATGAACAATCTCAGACTTCAAGACATTTGACCCACAAGATAGCTTGCCTATTCCATCAGCTTTAGAAATGATATCAATTTTGTCCCTTCCTCTTTGCTTTATGTACTTGCAATTGACCAATTATTTCTTGCAAAACAGTAACCTCTATACAAATTGAAACTTCAATTCAAACAAATCAAAGAGGGTTTAACCACTTGAGTCCATTGAATCATCCCAACCAGTGAACAGGTTAAATGTTCCCGTTGTGTAGAATAAGACATTACCTCCTCTCTCTGACTCCGGAGTCTGTTGTACCAGGCAGCCACTGGATTCAAATCCTGGCTCAAATACCTCCTAGCTATAGGACCTTAAACAGGTTGCTTAACCTTTCAAAGTATTGATTTTTTTTAAAAAAATTTTTAATGTTTATTTTTTTGAGAGACAGAGAGAGAGACACACAAACGTTGAGCAGGGAAGAGGCAGAGAGAGAGGGAGACACAGAATCTGAAGCAGGCTCCAGGCTGTGAGCTATCAGCACAGAGCCTGATGGGGGCTCGAACCCACAAGCGCTGAGATCATGACCTGAGCCAAAGTCAGATGCTCAACCAACTGAGCCACCCAGGAGCCCCTCAAAGTATTGATATTTTTATTATAAAAATAAAAAAAATAGTATTTGTGTAAATGGGATATGGTGTGATTTCAAACATCAATGCCCTTGGTAGCTATTCATCTAAATGACAAGAGCAGTCAGGATTCTTAGTGAGAAGCAAATATCAGAATTGTCTAAATAGGCCCACGTCTCAATGGTCATGAGCTTGAGCTGAGAATTTTGGGGCTATATTTTAGAATATCTTAATGAATGTATTTTTTTGATCCCTCTGAAAGAAGTTTGATTATTAAACACCAACAGACTATAATTATGATGAATATCTTCCCATAATAACCACTCACAATGCTTCCTTTGGCATATGCATTTACTAGATTAAATTTTTATTCAAGAACATGTTCATAGGATAACTTCATAGAACCCAGATGAATGCCCAGTGCTTAGTATCACTAACTCTAGAGTCCTAGCAACCTAGGTTCAAATCTCAGCTTATACCCTTCACAGTTGAGTGACCTTGAATAAGCCTTTAAAATATTCAGATTATCAAAGTAGATGATTTCTCAGTTACAAGAGTAGGAGCACAACTCCTCCGCATCAAGTCAACTTCAGACTAACAGTAATTGTAGAAGTTAGTATTTATTGAGTGCTATGCTTACCACAAGTGTAGTTACCATCTGAGATGGTAGCATAACGTATAATCAAATTGCATCACTATGTTGTGTACCTGAAACTAGCATAACATTACATGGCAATTATACTTAAATTTAAAATTTTTTTAAATATATCTTTATTGAGTGTATGCTATGGGTTTAGCACTCTGCTAAACACTCCATTTGTGATATCTCATTTAATCAACACAAGTGACTTATAAAGTTAGCGTTATTTTATCTCCCTTAGTTTTCAGCTAAGGAAACTAAGGTAGTGTTTTGTGTTCTTACTATAGCTCTGTCTGTCTGGGCTGCTATAACAAGATACCAGAGACTAGATGAACGATAAGCACCAGGAATATATTTCTTACAGTTCTAGAGGCTGAGAAGTCCGAATGAAGGCAAGGCAGATTTAGTGTTTGGTGACTCATAGATGGTGAATCTTTTCATTATGTCCACAAGGGGTTAAAGGGACAAATGGGCTCTGTGGGGTCTCTTTTATGAAGAACAGAAATTCTAATCGTAAGGGCTCCACTTTCATGACCTAATAACCTCTCCCAAACCCCATCTCCTAATACTACCACTTTGGGCAGGGCGGGGGGGGGGGGAGGATTTCAACATATGAATTTTCGAGAGACACATTCATATCATTGCAACCAGCTAGCAAGTGGTATAGCTAGCATTTAAATTCATGTTGCTTCATTTTCAATGGTGTTGTTAATCTGGTGTTAAATGATCTCTATGCTTTATTTAAGCAGCCTACCCTTTTCCAAATGCACTTTTCCTTGAGAGACCACAATGCAATTTCTTCAAAGAACAGATAAAAGCAGACTTGATATTATTTAACTAGGAAAGGACCCCAAACTCAACTTTCTTAGACTCCTTGCTCCTGTGAGGTAGGTCCTGCAGGGACCAAAAGATTAGAAAATTCTTTACCTAAACCAACCCTCATCTATCTATAGCATGCATGTATCTAGCCACATGTGGCCATTTGTATTTAAATTAATTAAAATTAAAAATAATAAAATATCCAGTTCTTCAGTCACATTGGCTCCATTCTGAATGCCCAATGGCCACATATGACTAGTGGTTACTGTATCAACCAAGATATAAAACATTTTTATCAAGACACAAATTTCCATTGAACAACACTGATATAGAGGAAACCTCCAATGGCTGTCCATTATGATTAGAACACAATGCAACATCCTAACACACTTTTCCTTGTCTGATAAAATCCTGGACCTTGCCTACTTCTTTGATTTTACTTTGTACCAATGTCTGTTGTTCACTATGTTCCAGACATACTGGCTTTCTTTATGTTCTTGTATTTGCCAAGCTCTTTCACGTGTTTTTTTATTTTGTTTTTGTCCATTGCATTATTCCCCCAGATCATTACATGGCTGCCTTTCTCTCATCCTTTTGGTGCCAGCTCAAATATTGCCTTCTCAAAGATCCCTTTCCTGATTATCCTACTTAAATTAGCCCTTCCATCCCAAGTCTTTTTCTCTTCTATTACCCTATTTTATTTTCTTGCAGCATTTGCCACTTTTGGAGTCTTTCTTATTTGATTAAGTATGTTACTTTTACTCTTGAATGTAAATTCTAGATATTCAGAGACCTTGAATATCTGGTTCATAGATGCACCCTCATCTCTAAGCTCAGTGACTGCTTATAGTAGTTACTCACTAACTGTTAGTTGAATAAAGAATATTAGAGATGAAGAAGTTCCAAAGAGGTTAAGTTACTTGTCTAAGGTCACACAAGTGTGTGATAAAAATACAGAATTTGAATGCAAAGAGGTTATCAGTCTGAAACTGTGACTATAATAAAGTATTACTCAGAGGGAAAATGAGGTAGAAGATGCTCATGAAACAACTCAAAAGCTAGTTGCAATATGCTAGGAGTCAGGCTGTGCCATGAAGCATTCGGTTCACTAGATACAAAGAGTCAAATCACAATGGGAACTATTGGGATTTGAGGGACCCTGTGAATTGGGCAGCGAAACTTTGCAATGAAATGTTATTACCTACCAAAGGTAGCCTCTGAGGTAACCCCAGCCTGAAAGGCTAGTGAAAACGTGCCTGCCACAGGACCAGAGTGGTTCAATTAACAGCAAGAGAATCTTGTAGAAGACAGAAAGGGAAGACTTCAGGAGACTGATCAGAGGACCATGGCAGAAGGACAGCCGATCAGAGCACTGCTGAGAAAAAGTATAAAGTCGATCAGCCAGCAGCACTAATGGAGGGTCAGAAGGAATTCATGGTGAGAACTAGAAGGCCCCGAGCACAGCTGGTAGCAGCAGGAAGAGCTGGCAGGGTGAGAAGAAGGAGCAGCTAATCAAACTGTCTACCAGGCTGATTAGACAAGCAGTGGGATCAGACAGCAGGGGTAGGAGATTCAGCTGCAGGAGGATCAAAAGGATGGGAAAGGCAAAGACAGAACAAGGTCAGTCAGGGGTCTGGCTAAGAGGAGCAGCTGATTGGGTAACGGTGTGATCAACCAGCTGTGACAGCTCATCATACAGTAAAGAGAGCCAGCAATAGGAGGAGCAAGGAGGGCTGAGGGGCTGAAGCAATTTATAGAATGGAGGAGTCTCAGAGTCACAAGAGCTAATCAAAGTTGACAGCAGCTCCACAGAGCTGGGGGCTGGGCTGCTTGGAAATTCGCAGCCTGTGCCTTTGGCCAAGGGTTTATTTTTCACACCACAAGCAGAGCATGCTACTCAGCTGCTTTCTCGACTATCCTAAAGCTCAGGGGACTGTGATTTGAAGCCTCCTTGACAAAGCAGGGCAGAGGCCAAGTCTCAGCTCCTATCAATATGGCAGCCTGATGCCTGCTCTGGAACTCTGGCCAGCCCAACTCACCCAGGCTAATAAATATGCAGACACATCTCTCTCTTTTTTTTTTTTCTTTTTCTTTCTCTCCCTCTTTCTTCACCTTTGTTTTGTCTTTTAAACATAATACAGTGAAACCTTGGATTGCAAGTAACTTGTTCTGCCAGTGTTCTGCAAGACGAGCAAACATTTCTAATAAATTTTAACTTGATAAATGTGCAATGTCTTGCAATACGATTAGTGACAATGAAAGTCACATGATCACAACTGAGCCAATGGTTCTTAAAATTCGCTTTGATACACAAGTGCTTTGGATTACAATGTGTTTCTGGAACGAATTATGCTCACAAACCAAAGTTTTACTGTACTTTCATTCTTGGAAAATTCACACAAAGAATTCTAACGTTAAATGTTTAGGTCAAAATATGACCTATCAAGAGCTTCAGAAACGCCTGTTCTTTGCTTTTTCAACATTAGGTACACTCTCCACACTGAAGCATTATTTTTCCCCATTAGTACATTGTAATTTTTTTTCTCTTATAACACACAGAGACACTTAAATAGTTTAAAATTGCATTCTTGTGGGGCGCCTGGGTGGTTCAGTTGGTTAAGCGTCCGACTTCAGCTCGGGTCACGATCTCACGGTCCGCGAGTTCGAGCCCCATGTCGGGCTCTGGGCTGACGGCTCAGAGCCTGGATCCTGCTTCCGATTCTGTGTCTCCCTCTCTCTCTGCCCCTCCCCCATTCATGCTCTGTCTCTCTCTGTCTCAAAAATAAATAAACGTTAAAAAAAATAAAATAAAATTGCATTCTTGTGAAGGGGCTTATACAATCAGTTTTGTAAAGGAGAAAATGAATGTAAAGTTTGAAAAACAAAAATTTCCCTATTTTCTTTCTGTTGATTGCTTTCAGACTTTCTCCTACTATGAGTCTATTACTGCCAAAACCCATTCTAAATGTTTAGAAGGCTAGTTGCCCATCTCTAACCTTTGTTCTCCTTGTTTGTGACAACTTGAGAATCAAAAGGCACACAATAATGATATCATCAACCTTTTTGAGTACCTACTAGGAAAAATGATATAAGAACTATTCATATCCCTGACTTTACTGGGAATTGAGGCTCATAAGATTAAGAAGATTAAACAAAGCTGCATGCTAGAAAGTGGAGAAGTTAAAATGCAACCGTGACTCCACTCATCTGTATGTCACACGGCCCTTGTGTTTCCAACAAAATTCAAAAACACTGGGTGCAAATCTGCATCGGTTTTTACTACCCATCCCACTTTTGTTATCTTCAACAAACAGACTGAAGGCAGCTTTTTGCCAAGGCTTGAAATTTCCATACATTATGAAAAGTAGTCTGCATACATTTATGATATAGTAGGTAACATTTTTTCAAGAAAAGATATTGCTATATTTGGAAGGTGCTATGGCCAGAGTGAATTAAGCATGTCCTTATCATATCCCTTTATGACCTTCTGCATCATCTGGATAAGGATCTGGACCAAAAAAAAGAAATTAAAAATGTGATTTTAATGTATGAAGTAATTTATTCAATATTAACTGGCCTTGAAACTGTAATAATTAAAATAATGGGGTACTAGAACAAGAATAGACAAGATGATTAATTAAACAGAATAGAAAATTTAGATTCAAGTAAGTATAGGATTTAAATTAATATAAAAGTGACATTTCATATTGGGGATAGAAAGATGAACTTCCTAATGGTACTGGGTTAATTTCCTGACTATTAAAAATAGTAAGATCTTTCTGTTACAAATACAAAATGAATTCCAGATAGATTAAATTTAAAGCTGGTAGAATCTATATTGGATGTACTTTAGCCAACATGTATAAAAATTTTAAATTTTTAAAATATGCTTGCCTTTTGACCCAACACTTTTACTTTTAGAAGTGTCCATCACATTATTGTCTATTCTAACAAAAATGAAACCTTCATGATAAAATAAATATCAAACAACAGGAGAATAATGGAAATAAAATACAGTGTATACTTTTATAAATGGGCTAATAATTTGTGCTACAAAACTCATATATTACTTCTGTAAATAGACAAGTGACCATTATTTTAATTCAATATAGAAAACATATGAAATATATATCCAAAGAAAACTACTATAAACTCTATGAAGCCAGAAAGGGCATTTTTGGTAGTAGTGTCATTTTATTCCAAGTGGGGTCTAGAGTGGTCAGCACTATAATATACTTAGTAGGCACGTAACAGATGTGTGATAATGTCAAATCTCACACTTCAAAAATCATTCCATAATTTTCCAAAGTTAATTTAAAAACATCATAATCCTCACTGACAATACCTTAGGTAAATGCTTAGAAACTAATCCTTTAGTGAAATACTTCTTCCCCTAATTGTTATTAAAGCATTAATATATAACTTATAATACTATGTTATGAACTGCATCCACTTCAGCTCTAAACTACTGAATAAAAATAACTAAGGAAAAGTTAGAAAAACAGGGTAATTCTCTCATCTCTGCAATCTTCCTCTTCCCCAACAAATGTAGTTCAAGGAGACTCTCTTCCCATGAGAACTTTTGAAGGATCTGTTATTATTCCAAGCTTAGCTGTAAGTGAAGAATCAGACTCTGTTATTCTATTCTATTATACATGAGTCTTTCAAAGAAGCAATACATTTTTATCTTCCTGCCCTCTCTCTAGGAGTTTGAGAAAAAACAGAAATAATCATTCCTTACTAGTTCATGACATGAATCATAATGATTGTTTTAGTCAATGCTTCAACATCAAAGGCATTATACGTAAGAGTCATAAATACTTTGGAGATTTTGAACAACAACAAAAACAAGAATCCTGAGCACTGGACTAAAGAACACATTAACTTAATTACTTTGAAACATAAATAATATCACTAATTAAGAATAGTAATTCACAGTCAAGCCAAAGGAAATTTGCTCAAACCCATTTAAGTCTAAGAAGTACACTCATTTCTAAGGAATATTGATCATTAGCAGTAATATGATTTGGGAATCCAATCTTGGATATATCTGTTCAGGAAAAAGTTAATTTCTAAAAGTATAATGGCAGATTTACAGAAAGGAGATCACTATCAAATGTGGCAGATTTCTTTGCTAATTTTTGTTTGCTTGTTATTTTGTCATTGTTACTCTTTTTCCTATTAAGGATGGAATGGTGTTGAAGAAATTTATACATTTCTAATGCTGATGGTTTAGAAGCATAATGCAAGGACAGGGATCAGATAAAGCACAAGTGATTCTGGGATTGAATCCAAATTCTCATTAAACCAAATGGACTAACCCATTAGATATATAATATACAAATTCATAGTTAGGTTAATGAAGGAAAAGCTAGAGCAGAAGTAGCAGATTCAAATACTTACAGCGGCTAGGAAGGTATCACAGATGTGCATATTGGGTTGTAATTATTTAGAATGGTACAGATTATTAGAACATACTTAAACCTTCAAAATTCAATTAAAATAACTGTAGTAGGAGGTGAAGGAGGATACTAAAGGTGACTTCTAGCTCAAAGGTAGCCAGTTATGATCTGGCAAAATGAATAGTGTATGTAAGTAAGCATATCCCCAATATGAGAAACCCAAATCCTGGAATCTCTGTATATAAGAGAACCAATCTGTGACCAATTAACATTTCTTCTTTACTCAAGAGGTAAGGTCTTTGCCGCTTGCTGAGGAGAGATACGACACAGTCCCCATTCCCCAGGAGCTGATAATTTAGGGAAGTTATAATGTAAATTAATTTATAACACATGGCAATTAATTATGGTAAATGCTATAATAAATATAAATACAGTGAAGAGGGGCATCTACTAAAAATAGAGCTAGTGATATCTGCATTGAGTCATTAATCATAAACGGGAATTACTCAGCAATGAATGTGAGAAGGAGCTCACAGGCAGAAAAATGGCATATTACACATATTAGTGATTAGACTTCCTTATCATTCTCTTCCAGTCTTCATTTCTCAATGTATAGTGGTTACACAGATCTATAGACAGACAGATAAATAAAACATGCTCACTCATTAGTTATTGTTATTATTGTTATGGTAGGGCAGTATAAATTGATATTTGAACTCAGCCAGATCTGGACTCAATTTTGCTTTCTGAAATTTACTAGGTGTGTGACCTAAAATATGTCACTAGGCATGTTTCTCTCGGTGAAGATAATACTGACCCACATTGCTATTGTGTGGATTAAATGAAATGACACACAGAAAGTTCAGTTCCTACTGCCTAAGAATCAAATACACATTTTAAAATTTTATTTATCAAGGAAACTAAAACGCAATATCCAGAGTTAGATAAAAGAGGAAAACTGAGAGTAAATTGAAGGGATATTAACTCATCTACATTATTACTTTAGACCAAATTTGGTAATAGTTATTTCTTTCTCCAGAGAAAGCAACTGGGTCATCGGATGTGACTTAGATGTCAGTGCTGGGTCCAGGGAGAGGGCTTCAGGAGACGAATATTGGTGAATTGTTAGCCAAGGCCTGAGTAGGAGTGTTCCTGAGTTCAGACAACTTTGAATTCAGAAACAGAGCCAGCTGTTTTTTTGCTGTGGTTTTCATTTAGGAAATGTGGGCTGAGATGATAGGATTTTGGTTTCCTGTGTTATCTTCCATCAGAGCCCTGATACACTTCCTTATCACCTGCACTGTATCTCACATGTGGTCATTTTTTTCTGTTGCATTGTCTAGAGCTACAGCCTTGATCATGTCCGTTGGAAGAATTATTTAAAATACTACAGGCTTTTGCTTGTTTTATTAAAGATTACCCTCCATCGGGGCCACATGAAATAAGTTTAGGAAATTTTAAACCTCTTAAATGGAGAAAACTTTCCAGGTAACCAATTTATGTTTCCTTTTCAGGTAACCTAAGATAGGAATGCCTATCTGAGCCTCCCAAGAGAATGTTTACCTTTCCTAGAGTGTGGATACTCTTTAAATCTAAAAGCCCATGCTATGAACACAGTGCCCAATAAATAACATTGTGTCAATTACCATGGAATCTAAGGTGTTTCTTTGCTTCCTACCCTCTGCATTCATTGAACTAAACTGTGCCAACATAATGGTAAAACAAATGATTCAGTAACTTCTGTTGAATTTGGGCTAGTGATAATAATTGTAAGAAAATCATGCCAGCCATGTAAGTTTATATCTAACTGACAACTCTAGCATTTTCCCACATGTCTATAACACATTGACATTTTTAATGTTTTTGTAAGTAGTTGAAAAAATACTAATAGTCAATGTAACTATGCTTTTATGGAGGGATAAAATCCAAAGAGTACACATAAGATTTACATTTGTATCCCAACTCGAATACAAATATGTGTAGACAATGTGACCTTGAGTATTTGAAGTTTACAGAAGCTCCTTTATCTGTTTATTAAGCACATATCATGTTCCATATCTTGAGCTAAGTACTGCTTTCACATAAGTTACCTCTGTTAAAAATGGGCGTAAAAATTATGTCAAATATGGGTAACCAAGACAACAGAAATGTATGTTTTATGCTGGAAGTTTATATAGAAAATGATAAATTTGTTTACACACTCATTGTATCTGCCCATTTTCTGAGCTGAGCACATAATAAAGGTAAGACTGACTCCTGCCTTATGAAAGACAAAAATGGTAGATAGTTATTTTCTGATGCCTCCTTGTAACCATGAATCAGGCCTAGTAGCTAAACACTGTCAGCAAGATGAGCAGATCCTACAGTCATGGGCTGTAGGGATTTTGTCGTTCTAGTGGTGAAGGTAGGGGAACGAGGTAGGGCCCCGCGGAATCAGTGGCAGCAGTGTTGCTGGCAATGTACAGCATGCTGACTAGTGTGACGACACCCAAAACAAAATGGGTACTCTATATGTGTACATTGGTGAGTAAATGTCCCCCTGTCTTTACCAACTTCACAGAGTATAGAATCAAGACTCTCCCGCATTTACTCTATAGAAATACCATAAAAACATAATATCATAAATAGCTCATTTTGAAAAATTTGCTCCGTTACTCACCTGGGTTCCAAATTTATTTATCTGTCCAAACTTCCAATGATTCCTGAAAGACAAAGAAATAAGAAAATCTCATTTCTGATTGAGTTAAGGTAACACATGTTGGCATCTCAACAAGGGTGTAGATTGAAACCTTGACTCTGAAACATTTGAGGACATTCCTATTAAGTAACTCTCCACTCTCAAATCCATATATATTAAATTGCTATTGACTGCAAGGAAGAACGGCCTAACCAACTTCAGAGAATTACTTTTTAGTGTATGGGTTATAACCACACAGAGAATAGCAGATTGATCAAAAATGCTGGCTTCTAAGGCAAAGGGAAAACAGCAGCTGAGACAATAGATTCATGTCAAAAACCCAAAATGTTTGATGGCTTATATTTTGCAAAATGCCAGATTTAATTTTTCACATTTGGTCTCTCAACATTTTTGAGAGGAGAGTAACAGCAGCTATGATTCTTATTTTATAGTTATCAAAAATCTCTTAACCTCTCTTTCCTCATCATCCCCTAAAACATTTATTATAGAATGATTTTTTTTCAAAAAATTATATAATGATTTCTGCTCTTTTTTAAGATAATTCAGTGTTCTCCCATTGGTCTTAGAAAAATAATACAAATTATTTGTTTGGTCTGTATGTCTCCAAGTAGTCTGACATCATCTGTAATAGGTTAAACTATGTTGTGCTGCAGTAATACCCCAAAAAGCTCAGTGGCCTAACACAGAAAATATTTATTTTTTATTTACACAGTCTTCCACAGAACCATTCGGTCTTCCTAATCAACTGTCCTGCAAACAATGACTTAGATCCAGGCTGCTTAGCTTTGGAGTCTTCACCAGTATAATACAAGATGTCCTCATTCATCACAGGAGGGGAAGAGAGACTAGATAATTTTGCATGGGCTTTAATTCCCTCCACCCAAATGTGACACTATTCACAGAAGTCACTCGACTGAAAGGGACTAAGGTATATACATGAGTAAATGAACATTTGAGGAGCACCAATGATCCTTTCTCATCTCCTTACCGGTCAGTCTTTAATTGTACCACTTTCCTACTCACTCTGAGCTCTCAGCTATACACAATTGCTTCAATAAGCCATGCTCTCTTGTCCTAAAGGGCATTTGCCCACCTCTTGTCTGTGTGGGCATATTCTTTACTACCTTGCTCCCTTTCCCTCATCCCTAACTCGTCTGCCCAGTTGATTTTCATTTTCCTGCAATCGAAGCTAAACATCACTTTCTCAGAACTCTTTCCCAAACCAGTCCACTCCTGCAACTAATATTATAGGAACATTCCCTTTAGAAGGCTTTCTTTGGAAGAAACCAGATTTGTGTTTCTCAGTGTGACTATTTAACTAAGGCTTCCCTATCCCATCAGAATCAAGACTGTAAGAAATCATGAACTGTGTTGATTTCGGGTCAGCATTCCATTCACAGCACATAGAAAAATAATTGGCACATAATACAAATTCAATAAATATTTGTTAAATGCATAAATAAATTATGAGGAATTTGATGTTCAGAGAGATTATAACATGTGACTAAAGGCACAACTAAATTAGTGACAACAATAGGACTCCTACATGGGTCTTTTCACTCTAAATTCCATTTTGTTTTCACTGGTCTCCAGGGGGCTAAATTTGGAAATGGGCAGTTTCTTGGAAGGAGGTCATTGGAGACATTTCATAGAGAGCCTTTACTGTCAGTAAGAAAGAGAGACAAACATATTTTCACCATGTGCTTTTAATAGGGCCCACAAGGGGCGCCTGGGTAGCTCAGTCGGTTGAGCCTCCGACTTCAGCTCAGGTCACGATCTCGCGGTCCATGGGTTTGAGCCCCGCATCGGGCTCTGGGCTGATGGCTCAGAGCCTGGAGCCTGCTTCCGATTCTTTGTCTCCCTCTCTCTCTGCCCCTCCCCCGTTCATGCTCTGTCTCTCTCTGTCTCAAAAATAAATAAACGTTAAAAAAAAAAAAATAAAAAAAAAATGATAGGGCCCACAATTCTTTGGACCTGGAGATCTGTGGTATATAAGCTAATTACAAAACAATCTTTGTCAACTTATAAAAGGAAAGGAAACTACTGTTAATGTTAGCCAAGAGAGCTTTCAAATTTCAAGGCAAAACAAGTGGTTGCTTTGTGGCTTCTTTTTATTGTCCCTCCACATTTTTTTCTGACTGTGGAGACAGACAAATCACATTACCTTATAATGAGTTACCTTTTCTAAAAACAGCACTCTATTTGCATGAATAATAGTTATTGGTCCAGCTTGATAGTTAGTGAAGCTAAAAACCAGCCTCAACTGAGTAAATAGCTTTATATATCCTATAGTTCCTATAGATCACCTGAAATGAGATGACATGTTACCATGAGCTAGTCAGTTAAAAAACACTATTTTCTAAAAGTAGATACATACTGGAAAAAACATGAAAAAATATTTTTAAAGTACAAGGAATAAACCAAATTTGAATTGAAATCCTACCTCACTCGTATCATAATTAGAATTAACATTTAAGTAGACATCCTTCCAAATAGCTGTCTGTCAAAAACTTGTATCTTTAAGAAATTGCCTGTTTTCAGATGCATGACCAAAAATAAATTGTGCAGCACTGGAGTAAAGAGCCTTGGGTTTGAATACTAACTCTGCCTCCTGCCAGTTCTACGACCTTGGACAATTACTTAATTTCTTTTACTTTTACTTTCTCCATTTGTAATATTCTACCAGAATTTACTTTGCACGGTATTGTAAAAGTCAAACAAGGTAAGTTCAGCAAAGTACCAAGGACAATGCCAGACATACTCTGCATCTAAGGGAAAATACATAACTTTATTTTCCTAGTAGAATATAGATGGTAATGATCTAATGCAAGACCTGATGTACATAACAAATGGAAAAGTGGGAGGTGCAGTTCACAAACATGCTACAGTGAGAACTGTAAGGCCAATGCCTTCAGCTACTTTTTGATCAGTACTGATGAATGCTGAGGCTGAACTGGCTTTTAGACAACTCTGAGGGTTAAGATTAGTGAAATTATCTGAAAAGTGGTTGTCTGCAAAAATAAATTGTTGTATATGAAGACAGAACTGTCCTTTATTGAGTAAAATATGAAGCAAGGGGTTATGCTGGGTCCTTTACATTCATCATTTTATTGAATTCTTTCACTAGTACTATGAGATAGTTAGCAGTCCTAATCACCTAAATTTGAATTTAAATCACCTAAATTTGCCAGATAAGGAAACTTAAACCTGGCAAATTTAGTTGATTTATCCATTTACATGTCAAAATAGAGGAAATCAGATATGATTCCGGATCTGGCTGACTCCAAATTTGAAATCCTAAATTACTGGACAGTATTGCCTTTCCAGGCATTTGGACATCTGTATTTATTATTTCAATCCTATAAAAATATGTTTACAAGAGAGTAATCACAATTTAAAAAGCAAAATGCAATCTACTTAATATACAATGAACTTAAAATGAAAAGATCCATCATCCATTTATTGTCTGCTAACATGTAAATAGTGAAATGGCAGAGCTGGCTATGACCTTGAATTCCTAAATCGTTCCAAATTAACTGATTTTTGAAGGAGCAAAGAAGCTCATCACATAAAAATTGCTGCCCAGGAGTAAAAATAACTCTAACTACAATAATTAGTTAAGGGGTACACAAAATAAAAAGATGTAAACTGTGACATCAAAAATATAAGACATTAGAAAGGAGTACAAATGCAGAGTTTTACAATGCATTGAAACTTAACCTGCTGTCAGCTTAAAATAGACTGATGTATATATAGACTGTTATATGTGAGCCTCACGGTAATGACTACAAAAACTTGTAATATATACACAAAAGATAATGAGAAAGAAATTTAAACATAACACTATACAAAGTCATCAAAACTACAGGGGATGAAAGCAAGAGAAAAAGAAAGGAACAGAGAGGAATTACAAAACAGCCGTAAAACAATAAACAAAATAGGAGTATATACCTATCAATAATTGTTTTAAGTGTAAATGGATTAAATTTTCCAATCAAAGAACATAATGTTCCTAAACAGATAAGAAAATAAGACCCATCCATATGCTTCCTACCAGAGAGTTACCTTAGATGTAACAACACACACAAACAGAAAATAAAGGGATGGAAAAAGGTGTTTCATGCAAATGGAAAGCAAAAGAAAGCTGGGATACCTACATTTATATCAGAAAAAAGAGACTTTACAATAAAGACTGTAATTAAAGATTAAAGATGGGCATTATATAATGATCGAAGGGTCAATCCAACCAGAAGATATAATATTTTAAATATTTATGCACCCAACACAGAGGCACATAAATATATAAAGCAAATATTAACAGAGCCAGAGGGAAAAATTGACAGTGATACAATAATAATAGGGGACTTTAATACTCTACTTACATAAATGACTAGATCATCCAGACAGAAAATCAGTAAGGAATCATTGGCCTTAAAAGACACATTAGACCAGATGGACTATATGGATATATATAGAACATTGCAACCAACAGAAGCAGAATACATATTCTTCCCAAGCATACATGGAACATTCTCCAGGATAGATCATATGCCAGGCCACAAATCAAGTCCTAATAAATTTAAGAAGACTGAAATCATATCAAGCATCTTTTACAACCACAATGCATTTTTCATGCAGGAAATTAGAAAACAATTATAAGAAGTAAACTAAAAAAATCACCAATATGTGGAAATTAAACAACATGCTCCTGAACAACAATGGAACAATGAAGAAATCAAAGGAGAAATAAAAAAAAAAAAATCAAGAGACAAAAGTGGAAATACAGTATGTCAAAAATCTATGGGATGCAACAAAAGCAGTTCCAAGAGGGAAGTTTATAGCAATACGATCCTACCTTAAGGAACAAAATTTTGTCTAACTTTACACCTAAATGAACTAGAAGAAGAAAAAATGAAAACCAAAGTTAGTAAAGGGAAGGAAATAATAAATGTCAGAGTGAAAAAAAAGAAACAGAGACAAAAAAGACAACAACAAAAAACAATGAAACTAAGGGCTGGTTCTATGAAAACAAACAAAATGGACAAAACTTTTGCCAGACTAAGAACAAAGGAGAGAGGTCTCAACCAAATAAAATCAGAAATGAAAGGGGAGAAACTACAACTCAGCTGATACTAAGGAAATACAAAGGATCATGAGAGACTACTATGAACAATTTTATGCCAACAGATTGGACAACCTAGAAGAAACAGATAAATTTGTAGAAACATACAATCTTCCAAGACTGAATAAAGTCTGAACAGACCAATCACTAATAAGAAGATTAAATCGGTAATCAAAAAAAACCTCTCAAAGAACAGAAGGCTAGGATCAAACAGCTTCACCAGTGCTGAATTTGAATTCCACTAAACATTCAAAGAAGTCTTAATACATACCCTTCTCAGACTTTTCCAAAAAACTGAAAAAGAGAGAATGCTCCTAAAGTCATTTTACATGGCCAGCATTACTCTGACACCAAAACAGACAAGATGTTCAATGTCACTAAACATCAGGGACATGCAAATCAAAACCACAATGACATACCACTTCACACCTGTCAGAATGGCTAGCATCAAAAAGACAAAAAATAATGAGTGTTGGTGAGGATATAGAGAAAATGAAACCTTGTGCACTGTTGGTTGGTATGTAAATTGGTATAGCCACTTTGGAAAACAGTATAGAGGATACTCAAAAAATTTAAAACTGAAATACCATACAACCCATTGAGTCTACTTCTGGGTATTTACCCAAAGGGAAAAAACCCACTAAATCAAAAAGCTATATGCACCCCTATTTTAACTGTGGCATAATTTAAAATAACCATAATATGGAAACAACTGAAGCATCCATCAATACTACTCAGACATAAGAAAGAAAGAAAGAAAGAAAGAAAGAAAGAAAGAAAGAAAGAAAGAAAGAAAGAAA
>NW_026057577.1:100180589-100187520 GCF_023721935.1 Panthera uncia | reverse complement strand
AAAGAAAGAAAGAAAGAAAGAAAGAAAGAAAGAAAGAAAGAAAGAAAAACAAATCTTGCCATTTGTGACAATATGGTTGGATCTTGAGGGTTTTTACATAGTCAGAGAAAGACAAATACCATATAATTTTACCATATAATATTTAGAGTCTAAAAAACAAATTAAAACAAATTAAATAACAAACAGAACAAAGCAAAACTTCATAGATACATAGAATATATTGGTGGTTGCCAGAGAAGGGAAGTTTGGGCAGTAGATAAAATAATGAATGGGATCAAGAGGTGCAAACTTCCAATTATAAAATAAGTCATGAGGATATAATGCAGAGCATGGTGACTGTAGTCAATAATACTGTATTACAAATGTGAAAGTGGCTAAGAAATAAGTCAAAAAATTATTACAAGGTCAAAAAAAAATGTTATGTTTGGATGGCAATAGATGGTAACTAGACTTCTTGAGGTGATATTTTGTAATGTATACAGATGTCACATTATTATGTTGTACACCTAGAATTAACATAATGTTGTATGTTGATTATACTAAATTAAAAAATAAAATTGTTACCCAGGAAAATAGTGATAATCACATTGCCCATGTAAATTGTATACATAATACACACTTTCATAGGTCACATGACTTTTGCAACAGTTTCTAAATCTGGAAGGCATATACTATAATGTCTATTTTACTTAAGAAGAAGTTACATCATAGATTCAATTAGTATTACAAGAAAAATCTAGACATCTTACTTCAAATGCACTGTTTCTTTTACAATACTCTATTTTCTCTCTCCTGGGTTCGTTAAAGTATTTGAAAGCTCTTTTACCTATGTTATCATGTCCTGGAGCAAAAAGTTTACAGGATTTTTAAAAAAAATACTATATACATTAGCTAGGGGAAGTCTCAATTTTGAGACACCAAGACATACACCTCAAATAGCTCTGCTTGGAAAGGTATAGGATAAGATCCTAAATGGAATTTATGACAAGTCTTTTGTGACTATAGTACAGCCTTTCTGGATGAAAAACTGCTCCTACTAATTTTGTTAGATCTATAACTTCAGGCACTTAGGGACTCCTTTTGTGAGAAATCAAAATGACTGCCCTCATCACAATGAATGATATTTGACTTTAGAAAGAAAAAGTAATTAACTGACTTGCAGTACAATCACTCTAAATTAATCAAGAGTAGACAGACATTAATTCAGAAAGGGAAAATCCATCAAGAGCAAAACAAGTTAAACACTGTAGAATCATTAATATCCATTTCACAAGACTGAATGCCATTAGCTCTAGTCAGCCAACAGCCTGGCACAATCACTTTCTCTTCTTGCTGCCACTGGTCCATGGAAAAACACAGCTTACTGAATTTATTTTCAAACAACTTAATTTGTTTCTCATTAAGGGGTTGTGTAGATGGTCTTAACAGATGTTTAAATGAGAAGAATTTATTAAAATGAAAGTTTTTATGAAAAATATTTGACCTCAATATATAGACTTCCCTTCTGATAAGAACTTTGTTGTTATTGTTGTTGTTGCTTTGGTTTTTGTTGTTTGTTGTTTTTGTTTTGTTGATTAAACCTGTATTTCCTGTGTGACTTACTCAAAGAAATACTGAGGGTTGTCTCTAACATTCCAGTAGTAAAAGTAACCTACCTAATTAAGCTTTACTTTGTCCTTGGTTGCGGAATAACCATAATGTAGCTAAAAATAAAACCTGAAATGGAATACAAATGCTATCATCTTTCAACTGCATGTCATGAGAAAATCACTTAACCTCAATGAGTCTTAGTTCTTTCATGTGTAAAATCTGATAACTATCTACCACACCAGGAAATTGTAAGGTTTAAATAAAATAATGCCTATAAGTATTCTGTAAGCTCTAAAGTAGCATACTAATGAGGTTTTTGAGAATGAGAACCAATGATTCAAATCTTGGCTATGTGGTCTTGGGTAAACTGCATACATCTTTGGATAATCTATAAAAGGATAACCATAATTACTTGTAAGATTATTATGTGAAATAGCAATAAAAACCAAATAGGGCATATAGTTCACACTCAACAAAAATTAGTATCATGATGATGATGTTTAATAAGCTGTTACACTTCCCCAAGTCCAACATTACAAGATTCTTAGACAGCAATGGGATAACCATAATGGAAACTATAAAACATAATATAAGAAATCCTGAGCAGAAATGAAGGAAAAAATATGGTAGGATTGAGAAAGAGGCATTCTCTGCTAAAAGCATGGTTATTTGCAACTCAGATTTATAGATTTAACAATTTTTGTGGAGTATTTCCTACAGGGCATGCAAAAAATATTACCCATAATCCTTCCTGTTAGGGAGGTTAATATCTAGTTAGTTAGACGAAAAAATAGATGAGAGGCAGAAATTCATACTTATATATGTATATATATATGGAAACATACATTATATACATATATATTATGTGCACAAGTATAAATACATATTTATGTTTGTATACACACCATATTACATTTTCATTTAAAAGTTAATCCCATGTCCCAAGATAATACACAGTAAAAGATCCCATGTCCCAAGATAATACAGAGTAAAACTAAAAAACTATGACAGGCAAAAAATGTTTGAGAAATAATGCCTGTTTTTCACTGTACCAAGTGAATTCTTTGACCCACAAAATGTTCTCAAATAGAACTCCAGTTCTGCCTTTGTTATCTGCCCCCCCCATTTTTTCTGCTTACCTGAAATAATAATAAGGGAGAGTTCTCTATTAAAACCTATCAGTAGAGGTGGTTGGGTGACTCGTTTGGTTGAGCATCTGACTTCAGCTCAGGTCATGATCTCATGGCTTGTGTGTTCAAGCCCCACATCAGGTTCCATGCTGACAGCTCAGACCCTGGAGCCTGCTTCGGATTCTGTGTCTCCTTCTCTCTCTGCCCCTCCCCTGCTCATGCTCAGTCTCTCTCTCTCTCTCTCTCTCTCTCTCTCTCTCTCTCAGAGTAAATAAACATTATATATTAAAAAAAGAACTTCATTAAAAAAAAACTATCAGTAAACGTTAGCAAATCTGGTATCACTCTCCAAGTCCTTCAGTGTTATCCCACTGGTATATTAAATGGAACAAGAGGCTTCTTCTCCCACTACTCTCTGCTACACATATGCAGTCCACGGACAGTGTTGTAATGGATGAGTTGCGATGCCTCTGCACCCCACATTGTCATACTGCTAGCCCTTTGCACAGGCTGTTCTCTCTGCCTAAGATGACCTTGACTCACTCATAGTCAAGGTCATAAATCCTCTGATATAAATCCTTCCTCTTTGAAGTTTTTTCAGAGATACTCCAGTAAAATGAATTATTTGATTCCCTTATTTGAAATCATGAATTACCATATTGCAATGATCTTGTTTCTGATCTATCTATTCCACTAGACTATTTTTCAAAGGCAGGGACTGTTTATCTTTTCATGTTTGCTGGACTGGTAAGTAATAAGCACTTTACAAATTCATCTGCAGTGGATTCTTTCAAATAACCTTTGTCCTAAATGTGTCATTGAATCACATGAGATTAAGAAGAAAATATGTATGTTGAACAATGTCAGCTAATAATACTGAGCACTTACTATATGACAGGTGTGATACTATTAGACCCCTTTTTATAATTGAAAAAAAAAAAAAAACAAGCTTCAAGAAATAATGAGATTGTCCCAAGGCTTTTCTAGCTGCTTGTATAGGACAGAGCCAGAATGCAGTTATCGGAACCATTAGGTTAAGTGAGAACAGATTTCAAGTGTTCTACTCAACTCTCATTATGCTCAGGAAAGGGCACCAATGTAATGATTCACAACTGTGAAAACTTCATGTTATAGAGAAGAAAATAAAAGTGAACAAAACCACCCACGTTGCTGCACTTAACAACATGTGCTTATTTTATTAATGACAATGCAAATTAATTTGCTCTATTTTGCAAGGTTAAGACAATCTGGTTCACAGAAATTGAGATGCTGTTTCTGTTTCATAGAAAAGAGCTAAAATAGAACTTTTAACTGCTAACACAACCATATAAGGGAGATAATTATTTTGGTTAAATGTCACTAATAACTAATGGGGAAAATTCCATTTTTGCTAAACATGGACAAATATATGACTACTAACTGACAAAGGCACTTAATCATCACTTATTAACAAACAACTTTAAAGTCACAGGTGCATCTCTTTTATTCTTCATTTTAAAAAGAAACATGAATTTAAAAAAAAGGCAAAGCCCAGTCAGAAAGGACAAGAAAGGAATTCTATAGCCTAGAGTATTCTTTTTGAATAGACAGAAGAAGAACAGCAGTCCCTTGAGGAGCACTGAAGACGTCAGTGGGAATTCCCTCCTTCTTTTTTTCCCTTCATTCCCTTTCATTTCTACATGAAGAATGTTAACCTACCCTCAGAAATTCTGCTTGAGAATTTCAGTCATGGGGAAGAATAGAGAAGGTTACTGATGACTCAAATATTGTAGCTAAAGACTTTAGCTTGTGCCTGAAGAACAACTTTTAAAAGTGTGTCTGTGTTCCCATTCTGGAAATGAGCTTCCTCTTTTAGAATAACATTGCAGAGAAGGCCAGTGAGAAGAGCAGCAAATACTGAGGACATAAATGTCCACAGTACCTATTCAAATGCATGAATGTACATGTGCTCATACTTGTATATGCACAGACACAATTTGTTTGCTCTAGAGTTTCTATTCAGTATATGATCATTAATGGTATTACTTGAACTGATTTCTTAAGAATGATCTTTCTGTATTCTTGTTGAAATGACTGGCCAGATGCTCACCAGTCCCATGTTGTCTTTGTAGAAACAGAAAGATTACATTTCCCAGCCTCTTCTGCTGTTAGATTAGATGGCTGGGTTCAGGCTAAGAGAATGTGAACAGAAGTTATATAAGCTGCTTCCAGGTCAAGAAGTAGAATGTCTTGTCCAGTTACCTCCCAACTCAACCAATCCTCTAAGCCTCTGTGTTCAATCGGCCTGATGGATAACACTAGCTTGACCTTGAGCCACAACATGAGAGAGACATTAGATGAAATAAACCCTTGGGTTCTAGCACTACCACTCGAAAGATAAGCCACTTTTCTGATAAGCCACTGAACTATTAGAATTTCTCTGACTCTGCCACAGATTGACTACTACAAGAAATTTGATACAAAATATGGCATTGCTTTCCAAAAAGCCTGAAATAAATAGCATTTACCTATCAGTTGGGCATCAGTCATTAAGAAATCAGTATTGGAAGTTACAAATATGTGAACTGATGATATTTAGAGTCAAAGCTTTGGTAAAAGTGTTGCCCCAGAACAGCACCTACTTACTATTTCAGCAGCACCTCTAAGGAAGGAGGACTGATGACAGAATGCAAATATCCTGTCTTGGTTTTTGTTGTGCCCATTTGGAAAGGTTTTGTAGGAATGGAAAGGCTCAGGAAAGAATGAGTTGGTTTGCAAGCATACAGGAAAGTGAATGAGGAGTCCAGAAGTCTTCTGGATTTAGGCTCTCAGAATTGGGAAACAGAGTGCTACAAGACTACAAATGTAAGGAATAACATTTGAAAAGACTCTGAGTGATGGAGACCCAGTAAAACTTCTCAGTGGCTCAGAGAACACATCAAATCGACTTCCCATTAAAGTCCAATAATTTTAAGAAATTTGAGGAAGAAGAACAGCATGAGAGTGAGAAAGCACAGAAATGAATTGGATATGAAAACTGTGTCTAGAAAAGATCTCTGGGTATCATTTTATCTCACAAAGCTGAGTAAATTCTAATATATCAGAAGTCTACTGTCTGGATAAGGAAACTGTAGTGCCTGAGAAACTATGAGTCTAGACCTTAAAAAAATATACTGACTCTTTGAGACTTAAGGCCTTTGGCCTCTATCCTTCAACCTACATTTTTCTAGAAAAGTCAGGCTCTTCAAAATTCTTATGGATCAATGACTGCCTTATTTCCCTCATTCTTCCTGTTTTTTAATGGAAATACTTGTGGTTATTCTGCTTCAGTTTCACTATTTTATATTGAAAAATATGTCAGTGGAAGGCAGATAACTTTTATTTTTATTTCAGAGGTTGCCAGACCCTCAGCTACTACATCCAGATCTTATGGAAAGAACTGAGCATATGACTTCACTCATATGAAGACTTTAAGATACAAAACAGATGAACATAAGGAAAGGGAAGCAAAAATAATATAAAAACAGGGAGGAGGACAAAATGTAAGAGACTCTTAAATATGGAGAACAAACAGAGGGTTACCGGAGGGATTGTGGGGGGACGGGATGGGCTAAATTGGTAGGGAGCATTAGGGAATCTACTCCTGAAATCATTGTTGCACCATATGCTAACTAACTCATATGTAAATTTAAAAAAGAAAAAAAGAAAAAAATGAATAACTGAGTAGTAACTTCCCAGGGCCTGGATAGGATTTGAGGCTATCATTTTCGTAAAGGGTTGACTGTTTTCCGTTCATGGAACAAAGAGATACTTGGTGACCACATGTGTAAAGGACTAGGGCAATGCTCATCATACCATTTCTTCCTCCCAGACACAAGGAAGACTATTTCCTAGCTTCCCTTGCACTTAGGCTGAGATCATGTGATTGATTTCTAGCAAATGGAATGTGATCATAAATAATCCATGACACTCCAGACATGGTCACAAAACTTAACTGAATGATCTTCAGTGTTCTCTCTATTCCTTCCTTCCCCATTTTGTCTACTACTGCTGGCTGGATAAAGTCAAGGCACTTGTACCCCAATGTTTATAGCAGCACTCTCAACAATAGCCAAATTATGGAAAGAGCCTAAATGTCCATCAACTGATGAATGGATAAAGAAATTGTGGTTTATATACACAATGGAATACTACGTGGCAATGAGAAAGAATGAAATATGGCCTTTTGTAGC